>NC_051861.1:11890880-11935880 GCF_015732765.1 Culex quinquefasciatus | reverse complement strand
GCATGGCTTGTGGCTGAAAGAGCAAGGTGTTACTAACCCTTGGCATTGGGGGTTTGTTTTTCCATGATGTTTGCCTCAATTTGTTTATTGATTTAAACTGGACTTGGACTGTTACAGATTTGCTTTGAACCGTCTCAAAGCTCAAGCTGGCCTAACTTTTAATTTTAATAGCAATTTGTTACAATTCATCCAAACATTTCCTTGTCTATCCAAGGGTTACCTAATATCGACACACTCCACTGAGAAAGTCGTTTCGATCGTATGATATACGTGGGAAACGGGCCAGTTTCATTACACTTTGCTAAATCCTTAAGGTTACGAGACGGAAATACTGCACAGGTCATGCAGCTTAAAGGGGGAAGAGTTGGAATGCTCAAGAGGTCCTTCACGGAACAAAATCCGGTCGGCGGATCCGAAAAATTTTCGCGATGAAATCGAAAACATTGGCTGTTTTCGAAATCATCACAAATGTTTTCGATTTTGAAAGAATTATTTCCGCATTTGGAAAAAATGTTTGCGATATCGCAAACACCAAGTTTGCCGTGCCGTTTTCTGTGGCGCCCGACGCAGCCAATGCGTTACACTGCTGTCAAAATCAGCAGCTCGCGCCGCTCGCGCAGACGGCTCAAACATAAACAAACAGCTGCAGTATTTTTTTTTGATCGGCAAATCGCGAGTGAAATGTTTATTAGTTAGTTTTTAGTGCGCTATAAAGGACTCAAGGCCTCGGCGGCAAGGGCGTGCCCCGCCGTAAGAATTGTGTCCATCCTGCCTGGGCCGTGGACGACGAGAAGCTGCAGCTGTTGCTGAAAAAGTTCAGTGTGTACGCGATCCCTGGCATTGAAGAGCCCCGGCACCGAGCACAGTGAGAGTAGATTACGGAAATTGTAGCCAAGCATCACCTCCCAGCTAGAACCGGAGGAAGCTGGTCACCGGTGCCGCGACGGAGGACGACCATGGCGTGCCGAAGCTTACAAGAAACTTCGGGGAGACGGAATGTTACGCAAAAGGTACAGGAGATTCCGGTTTAATAAATTGACTTCTCATTACCCCTCCCTTCTCTCATTCCCCCAGCATTCTGATTATCGTCAATTCGACTGATTGAGCGGGCGGTCAAACTCCGGACCACAGCCATCTTGATGGGATCCGGAGGAACGGATCTGTAGCAAGATGCTGGGAATCAGGCTTAACCGTGGCTACCGACTCGCACGTCAAACAGATGACCTAGCACTCACATGGGGCAAGCTGCGAAACACAAACCCATCAAGCATGTTATCGGCCGGAACGCGAAGAGATGGACCACTCCGCATCTGGACAGTATGTCCAGCGGTGACAAGACTGCGGGTTTGAAGAGTCAAAGTACCAAGAAGTGGCCGCTGAAGTCACACGACTATTTCACGAAAAATGCGATAAATGGGCCGACTGGGAGCAAACCCAGACCAACTAATGTGAAAGACACCCACAAAAGAAAATTCTCAAAATTCGCAAAAAAATCTCCAAAATTCCCAAAATTCTCAAAAATTTGCAAAAAATCTCCAAAATTCTCAAAAAATCGCAAAATTTTTCGAAAACTCTCAAAAATTCTTTAAAAAATTCCAAAATTCTCAAAAATTCGCACAAAAATCTCAAAAAATCGATTTTTTTTCGAAAATTCTCAAAAATTCAAAAAAAAAATTCAAAAATTCGCAAAAATTCTCCAGATTTTTCCAAATTTCTCAAAAATTCGCAAAAACTCTCAAAACTTCTCAAAAACTCTCAAAAATTCTCAAAAATTCTCAAAAATTCTCAAAAATTCTCAAAAATTCTCAAAAATCCTCAAAAATACTCAAAAATCTTCAAAAAATCTCGAAAATTTGAAAATTCTAAAATTCTAAAATTCTAAAATTCTAAAATTCTAAAATTCTAAAATTCTAAAATTCTAAAATTCTAAAATTCTAAAATTCTAAAATTCTAAAATTCTAAAATTCTAAAATTCTAAAATTTAAAATTTAAAATTTAAAATTCTAAAATTCTAAAATTCTAAAATTCTAAAATTCTAAAATTCTAAAATTCTAAAATTCTAAAATTCTAAAATTCTAAAATTCTAAAATTCTAAAATTCTAAAATTCTAAAATTCTAAAATTCTAAAATTCTAAAATTTAAAATTTAAAATTCTAAAATTTAAAATTTAAAATTCTAAAATTCTAAAATTCTAAAATTCTAAAATTCTAAAATTCTAAAATTTAAAATTTAAAATTCTAAAATTCTAAAATTTAAAATTCTAAAATTCTAAAATTTAAAATTCTAAAATTCTAAAATTCTAAAATTCTAAAATTCTAAAATTCTAAAATTCTAAAATTCTAAAATTCTAAAATTCTAAAATTTAAAATTCTAAAATTTAAAATTCTAAAATTTAAAATTCTAAAATTCTAAAATTTAAAATTCTAAAATTCTAAAATTTAAAATTCTAAAATTCTAAAATTCTAAAATTCTAAAATTCTAAAATTCTAAAATTTAAAATTCTAAAATTCTAAAATTCTAAAATTCTAAAATTTAAAATTTAAAATTCTAAAATTTAAAATTTAAAATTCTAAAATTCTAAAATTCTAAAATTCTAAAATTTAAAATTCTAAAATTCTAAAATTCTAAAATTTAAAATTTAAAATTCTAAAATTTAAAATTTAAAATTCTAAAATTCTAAAATTCTAAAATTCTAAAATTCTAAAATTTAAAATTTAAAATTTAAAATTCTAAAATTCTAAAATTTAAAATTCTAAAATTCTAAAATTCTAAAATTCTAAAATTCTAAAATTCTAAAATTCTAAAATTTAAAATTCTAAAATTCTAAAATTCTAAAATTCTAAAATTCTAAAATTCTAAAATTTAAAATTTAAAATTTAAAATTTAAAATTCTAAAATTTAAAATTTAAAATTTAAAATTCTAAAATTTAAAATTTAAAATTTAAAATTCTAAAATTTAAAATTCTAAAATTCTAAAATTCTAAAATTTAAAATTCTAAAATTCTAAAATTTAAAATTCTAAAATTCTAAAATTCTAAAATTCTAAAATTCTAAAATTTAAAATTCTAAAATTTAAAATTTAAAATTCTAAAATTTAAAATTTAAAATTCTAAAATTCTAAAATTCTAAAATTCTAAAATTCTAAAATTCTAAAATTCTAAAATTTAAAATTCTAAAATTTAAAATTCTAAAATTTAAAATTCTAAAATTTAAAATTCTAAAATTCTAAAATTTAAAATTTAAAATTCTAAAATTCTAAAATTCTAAAATTCTAAAATTCTAAAATTTCTAAAATTCTAAAATTCTAAAATTCTAAAATTCTAAAATTCTAAAATTTAAAATTCTAAAATTCTAAAATTTAAAATTTAAAATTCTAAAATTCTAAAATTCTAAAATTCTAAAATTCTAAAATTTAAAATTCTAAAATTCTAAAATTCTAAAATTCTAAAATTCTAAAATTCTAAAATTATAAAATTTAAAATTCTAAAATTCTAAAATTCTAAAATTCTAAAATTTAAAATTTAAAATTTAAAATTCTAAAATTTAAAATTTAAAATTCTAAAATTCTAAAATTCTAAAATTCTAAAATTTAAAATTTAAAATTCTAAAATTCTAAAATTTAAAATTTAAAATTCTAAAATTCTAAAATTCTAAAATTCTAAAATTTAAAATTTAAAATTTAAAATTCTAAAATTTAAAATTCTAAAATTCTAAAATTCTAAAATTTAAAATTCTAAAATTTAAAATTCTAAAATTCTAAAATTCTAAAATTCTAAAATTTAAAATTCTAAAATTTAAAATTCTAAAATTCTAAAATTCTAAAATTCTAAAATTTAAAATTCTAAAATTCTAAAATTCTAAAATTCTAAAATTTAAAATTTAAAATTCTAAAATTTAAAATTTAAAATTCTAAAATTCTAAAATTCTAAAATTCTAAAATTCTAAAATTTAAAATTCTAAAATTCTAAAATTCTAAAATTCTAAAATTTAAAATTCTAAAATTTAAAATTCTAAAATTTAAAATTTAAAATTCTAAAATTTAAAATTCTAAAATTCTAAAATTCTAAAATTCTAAAATTTAAAATTCTAAAATTCTAAAATTTAAAATTCTAAAATTCTAAAATTTAAAATTTAAAATTCTAAAATTCTAAAATTCTAAAATTCTAAAATTGTAAAATTCTAAAATTTCAAAATTATAAAATTCTAAAATTCTTAAATTCTAAAATTCTAAAATTCTAAAATTCTAAAATTTAAAATTTAAAATTCTAAAATTCTAAAATTTAAAATTTAAAATTTAAAATTTAAAATTCTAAAATTCTAAAATTTAAAATTTAAAATTCTAAAATTCTAAAATTCTAAAATTCTAAAATTCTAAAATTCTAAAATTCTAAAATTCTAAAATTCTAAAATTCTAAAATTCTAAAATTCTAAAATTCTAAAATTCTAAAATTCTAAAATTCTAAAATTCAAAAATTCTAAAATTCTAAAATTCTAAAATTCTAAAATTCTAAAATTCTAAAATTCTAAAATTCTAAAATTCTAAAATTCTAAAATTCTAAAATTCTAAAATTCTAAAACTTTTAAAATTCTAAAATTCAAAATTCTCAAATTCTAAAATTCTAAAATTCAAAATTTTTAAAAGTTTTAAATTCTAAAAATTAAAAAAAAATTTAAAAAACAATTAAATTAAATTTTAAAATATTTGAAAATTTTTGAGAATTTATGAGCATTTATGAGAATTTTTGAGAATTTATGAGAATTTATGAGAATTTATGAGAATTTATGAGAATTTATGAGAATTTTGAGAATTTTGAAAATTTTGAGAATTTTCGAAAAATTTGAGATTTTTGAGAAATTTTGAGAATTTTTATAATTTTGAAAATCTTTGAGAATTTTTGAGTATTTTTGAGAATTTTTGAAATTTTTTGAGTATTTTTGAGTATTTTTGAGAATTTTTGAGAATTTTTGAGAATTTTTGAGAATTTTTGAGAAATTTTTAAGAATTTTAGAGAATTTTTGAGAATTTTTGAAAAATTTTGAGAATTTTTGAGAAATTTTGAGAATTTTTTGTAATTTTTGAAATTTTTTGAGAATTTTTGAGAATTTTTGAGAATTTATGAGAATTTATGAGAATTTTTGAGAATTTATGAGAATTTATGAGAATTTTTGAGAATTTTTGAAAATTTTTGAGAATTTTTGAGAATTTTCGAGAATTTTTGAGAATTTTTGAAATTTTTGAGTATTTTTGAGAATTTTGAAACTTTTGAGTATTTTTGAGAATTTTTGAGAATTTTTGAGAAATTTTGAGAAATTTTTAAGAATTTTTGAGAATTTTTGAAAAAAATTTGAGAAATTTTGAGAATTTTTGAGAATTTTCGAAAATTTTTGAGAATTTTTGAGAAATTTTGAGAATTTTTTATAATTTTTGAAAATTTTTGAGAATTTTTGAGAATTTTTGAGAATTTTGGAGAATTTTGGAGAATTTTTGAGAATTTTTGAGAATTTTTGAGAATTTTTGAGAATTTTTTGAGAATTTTACAGAATTTAATTAATTTTTTTTAGAGATTTTGGAGAATTTTAGATAATTTAATAAAAAAAAAAATAGATAATATTAGAGAACTTTATAGGATTTAAGAGAATTTAGGAGAATTCTTCATTTCAGAGAATTTTAGGGAAGTGTAGAGGATTTTAGAAAATTGTTGAAAATTATAGAGAATTTTGGAGATTTTTAGGGAACTTTAGAGAATTTTGAAGAATTTTAGAGAACTTTTGAGAGTTTTGTAGAATTTTAGATAATTGTAGAGACTTGTAGAAAAATTTTAAGAGGTGTAACATTGATTCCGTTTTTTAATGAAATTTTTAGAATTTCAGAGATTTTTAAATTTATTTTATTTTATTCTTGAAATGTCGAGAAACGATAATATTGAAATTTGATTTTGTGTTCTCTTTCGCAGTCTACGGTTCACAAATGCAACGTGAGTTCGATAAACACCTTCACAGATCTGACTGCTGGCGGAGATTCTGGGGATTTGTTCCAGGCGGACGGTCTTCTAGTGGAGGCCACTCCGCTCAAGTCGATTCTCGAGGTGAAGATCGGCGGACGAGGAGAACTTCTGGCGGTACGCGAATCCGTTCAAGGGACGTGCCAGCTCGCTGCGCGACGCTGGAAATCAGCCAGACCGACGACCCAAGCACGCTGCACCGGTCTCAGCGCCTCTATCCGGGTGGCCCCGCCGCCGACGTCACCGAGCACGAGAAGGACCTGTACAATACCAAAAACATAGCTGCCGCGGTGCCGGCCACAAAGGCCACGCCACCTTCTTCTCCTACTGCTAGCACCGGGACTCAGGTCACGGGGAGTAACATGCCAGTGGCGGCACCGACGGCCAGCGGTAACCTGCTGCCCCGCGGTCATCGAGGACGGCCAGATCAGAAAAAACGACTCGTTCGAACCTTCACAAGTCAATGGCAAAACACATTTGATAGAATCGAAATCCCGTAGTAAACCACTCACACAATTGCTTTGATTTGGTCTTGAATTATGAATAAATAAATAAAAACATTGAAACCTCTTCTTTTTCTTATTTTCATCCAAAATTTTAAAAGCAACGGTCAATTCAAAACAGTAAATATTGTAGTGGCTGCGTGCAGCGTGCTTTTGGCAGGCATGCGTTACGGCGTTACGTTTGCGATATCGAAAATCACCGTTTGCGATATTGGAAGCAATGTTTCCTGCTGACGGGTGTAAACGGAGGTTTGCGATTGGTAGAGCAAATCGGAAGCAAAGTTTGCGATTCCGCAAACCGGATTTTGTTCCGTGTTCAGAATAATTATTGAAAGTGTCATTAAGTCGCTTTAATTTCGACTAATGATCTCTACATTTTGTTAGGTGCAGAAGCAGCACTACAAGTATAATTGTCGTTGTTTTCGTTTCAGTAAAAATCAACATTAATTAAGCTTTCGTTTCAATTGCAATTAAAACTGGCGTCGTTTGTGGTTTTTCGCCACCGAATTAAATTCTTACCTATAAATGCCACAAAAGTTGGCGAAACTAGTTTCACACGAATTACCTCCACTTTTCCCCAAACCCGTAACCTGACTTTAATGCTGAACCCCAGCTTGCCAAAGTATGATTACTAATGTGTTTGTGTGTTGTGTTGTAAAACTACCTGAACCGCCTTGAGAAATACTTTCGGCACATTAGTCGTTGCCGTGTAACTTTTCTGTCTGGAGAGCGTGTTTGTGTGACGGTAACGAAAATTGGGTACATGTACATGCAACCCGCCGGAGAAACTTTGCACTTTGTTGGTTGAAGTTACACAACAACAGGAGCCGAATGAGTAATGGGAAATAATCCACCGCAAAGTGAGGTTATGTTTTCTGATGAGTTGCGTCTCAAGTTAGAGTTCACCTTAATTTTAAAAAAAGTATCTTTTGAATTTTAATTCTCCAAAATTCAACAAATTTCTTCCAACTAAAAACACAATCCGTGCACCAAACAGAATCTGTGTCTAATTGCTGGATGTACTTTGGTTTCTTGACACTCTCACATGCGTACGCAGTCTCTGCGGTGAAATTAGAAGAAAAAGCTTTTGCATGTCAGGTGCTGTGCCGTGCGACGTGCTGTGCCGGGAGGACACGCATGACTTCACGTACGGTAACGTGAGAGGGGTTTCGCGCCTGGGAAAGGTAGACTGATTCAACGGGTTTGTCTTCCAAAATCAGAAACAATGGACATCTAAAATAATAAATACTAAAATACTAAAATACTAAAATACTAAAATACTAAAATACTAAAATACTAAAATACTAAAATACTAAAATACTAAAATACTAAAATACTAAAATACTAAAATACTAAAATACTAAAATACTAAAATACTAAAATACTAAAATACTAAAATACTAAAATACTAAAATACTAAAATACTAAAATACTAAAATACTAAAATACTAAAATACTAAAATACTAAAATACTAAAATACTAAAATACTAAAATACTAAAATACTAAAATACTAAAATACTAAAATACTAAAATACTAAAATACTAAAATACTAAAATACTAAAATACTAAAATACTAAAATACTAAAATACTAAAATACTAAAATACTAAAATACTAAAATACTAAAATACTAAAATACTAAAATACTAAAATACTAAAATACTAAAATACTAAAATACTAAAATACTAAAATACTAAAATACTAAAATACTAAAATACTAAAATACTAAAATACTAAAATACTAAAATACTAAAATACTAAAATACTAAAATACTAAAATACTAAAATACTAAAATACTAAAATACTAAAATACTAAAATACTAAAATACTAAAATACTAAAATACTAAAATACTAAAATACTAAAATACTAAAATACTAAAATACTAAAATACTAAAATACTAAAATACTAAAATACTAAAATACTAAAATACTAAAATACTAAAATACTAAAATACTAAAATACTAAAATACTAAAATACTAAAATACTAAAATACTAAAATACTAAAATACTAAAATACTAAAATACTAAAATACTAAAATACTAAAATACTAAAATACTAAAATACTAAAATACTAAAATACTAAAATACTAAAATACTAAAATACTAAAATACTAAAATACTAAAATACTAAAATACTAAAATACTAAAATACTAAAATACTAAAATACTAAAATACTAAAATACTAAAATACTAAAATACTAAAATACTAAAATACTAAAATACTAAAATACTAAAATACTAAAATACTAAAATACTAAAATACTAAAATACTAAAATACTAAAATACTAAAATACTAAAATACTAAAATACTAAAATACTAAAATACTAAAATACTAAAATACTAAAATACTAAAATACTAAAATACTAAAATACTAAAATACTAAAATACTAAAATACTAAAATACTAAAATACTAAAATACTAAAATACTAAAATACTAAAATACTAAAATACTAAAATACTAAAATACTAAAATACTAAAATACTAAAATACTAAAATACTAAAATACTAAAATACTAAAATACTAAAATACTAAAATACTAAAATACTAAAATACTAAAATACTAAAATACTAAAATACTAAAATACTAAAATACTAAAATACTAAAATACTAAAATACTAAAATACTAAAATACTAAAATACTAAAATACTAAAATACTAAAATACTAAAATACTAAAATACTAAAATACTAAAATACTAAAATACTAAAATACTAAAATACTAAAATACTAAAATACTAAAATACTAAAATACTAAAATACTAAAATACTAAAATACTAAAATACTAAAATACTAAAATACTAAAATACTAAAATACTAAAATACTAAAATACTAAAATACTAAAATACTAAAATACTAAAATACTAAAATACTAAAATACTAAAATACTAAAATACTAAAATACTAAAATACTAAAATACTAAAATACTAAAATACTAAAATACTAAAATACTAAAATACTAAAATACTAAAATACTAAAATACTAAAATACTAAAATACTAAAATACTAAAATACTAAAATACTAAAATACTAAAATACTAAAATACTAAAATACTAAAATACTAAAATACTAAAATACTAAAATACTAAAATACTAAAATACTAAAATACTAAAATACTAAAATACTAAAATACTAAAAAACTAAAAAAAAATAAAATACTACAAAATCATCATACTTGAAAGTCTTTGACCAAACATCAAAAATATTTGAAATACTAGCTGAATCAACTTTTAGAAAAAAGAAAATGGAATGAAATTGATAAAAAAAAATAATCAATTTGAAACAAAATAAAAAAAAATATTCTAAAAAACTAAACAAATTTGTAGAACCAACCTAACCCACACGTGGCCGTGCAGCTGGTGATGAGAGGCTGCTCAGGTTGCTCCCTTGGAACGTGCCTCCCAAAACTAAAGGGAAGGACCAAGGACACACAAAACGCCTGATTTTACCACCTTTCCGTGGAGCAGCCAAGTGGGAGGCGGGTCGTAAGAGGGTACACGTGCACCCGAGTGGTACGGAATTCGGACTGTGCGGGGGGGAATACTTGAAAGTGAGAGCTCGAGGTGGATGGTTAATTGAACTCGGGCTTTAATGTTGGAGCTTGAGTTTTATTATTTTCAGTTTTTAAAGTGCCGATATTTTTTTCAATTATTTAAATAAAACTCTTCAAGGAATTGCAAATGTCATACCATCAATTCTTCGAACTCTCATGAGTAGCAATTCCGTCGACTTCGTCGAAATCGCAAAACCCTTCCTTTCCCCGCCACCAACAAATGTCCCAGTTATCGAAAACCCCAGCGATTAGGGTGGTGGCGCCACTTACGGGTTTGACATTTCATAATTTCACGGAAACCCGATCCCTCATATCGGTGGTGGTGACCCACTTTCCGCAAACCCTCAGCTTCGTCAACGTCGTGACGGGTGGTCCTTGCCATTTAGAACCACATAATTTTCACGTCCTGAGTGTCGCCAGTCGTGAAGGGTCCGATTTCTTGACACATTTTTTTCTTCTTGCTTTTATTTTGCTAGTAATTATATATGGCTCACCAGCTACAAATTCCGGGGTTCGCGCACACATGGCCTCATAATCATGTAATAATTTACACAGGCAATCACGAATGGTTGAAGAGTTGCTTTTATCACGCTGTGAGAATTGCCAGTTTAGCGTTTGTGCACTGGGCTATGTTTTCATGTTTTTTTTAAATTGTTTAGTGTTAGAATTCATTAATTTTTGAATTTTTGGAAGTTTCTCGGTACAATTCAATTTACATTTTCATTTGTTTTTTTCGTGATCGAAAGACTTATTTGAGTGCCGAAAAGATAAACTTTCAACCTTTATAGCGAAAAGTAATACTTTTGGCACTGCTTTAATTTTTGAAGGGGGCATTAGACTACGGCAAACAAACAAACAAACTCGCACTTTTTGACAGTTTGACAGTTTGCTTGCTTTGTTTTTAGGGCGTCCAAAATTCCCGGGTTCTGAATTCCCCGGGAAACGTGAAAAATATTTTTAAAATCCCGGGAATTCCCGGGATCCCGGGAAATTCATGCAACAGTCATACAATCTATGTTTTTTTATATTTGTTATGTTTTTCAAGCTTAAAATAATAGAATTAGCTTAATCATATTAGTTGGTGATAATCTACTCTTCAATCTAAACAAGGACGACAAGTTTTAAATTGTTTAAAAAAAATTAAAATAAGTTTTTTTGTTCTTTGTTGTGATTTGGATTTGACACCAGTCAATGTAGAATTTTAGAAAAGTTTTGATATGTTTTCAATTTGAATAAACAAATTTTGAATGGAATTTTCGCAAACATCCATGTGTTAAATAAATTCACCGTTAAAATTGAAAAAAAGAAATTATTTATTGATACATGTTCATCTTTCACAAAAAAACTTTTGCAAAAAACATATTTTACAATTTATTTTTAAGTTACTACCGCCAACTATGAGAAAACAAGAATACAGTCTGAATAGGTTAGTAGATTTTAGAGCAATAAATTTAACAATCGGTGATCTGTGAAATTATTCTGTTCTGTTCCTGTTTTAACCAATGTTTTTCAAAACATCATGCAAAAAAAAATATAGATAGGTGTCTTAATTCGTTTCATTTGCCCCACATGGCAGTATTTGATGTAAAATAATTTGATTTATTTTATTTTATTTTAAATCATAAATATACCTTGATATCTCAATCATTTTTTAAAGCGCTAGGCATTTTGCAGATCGGTAAATTAAAATTTCAACAGTTTTCCCTAATACACCAAACCATGCTGATATATGCCGAATACAAATCATAATGCTTTAAAATTATTATCTTTTATGAGGTATTCAACTGTTCATCTATTTCCACAACCAAATCTGAATTTTCAGACTAAAAATTGTTTTTTTTTTATTTCGGGAAATTCCCGGGACAAATTATGAAATATCCCGGGATTCGGGAATTCCCGGTTTTGGAAAAATCCCGGGAATTTTGTCCCGGGAATTCCCGGGATGGACGCACTATTTGTTTTGATTTGTTTACAGACACGTCAGCCAGCGTAAATTTTGCTTTGTTTGCGAATTTGATAAACTGTCAAACATGAAAAAGTGCGAGTTTGTTTGTTTATTTGCCGTAGTCTAAAACCTCCCTGAGTTGACAACACACACGGATGCCAAACGAAAACTGGCTAACAATGGGTCAATCGAAAGTTTACTGTTGTTTACCAAGTTCCTCAGGGTACATTGTAGTCACGAGTCCTCGTGTGATTTAATTACCCTAGCCTCTGCAAGCACCGCTTGAGTTCTCGTTTTTGCGTTAAGTTCATTTCAGTGCTAAGTCCTTGGACGTGTGCACACCACGTCGCGATAAATGGTGTGAAGGTTCACAAGGACTCTCCGCCCAAGCGTTGGAAATCAAGTCTAGTGAGAGAGAGAAAAAAAAAACCCTCATCACACAAAGTTGAATGCAAATCCTTCCGCGAGCTCTAGGCTAGCTTTTAATTCAAATTTTCGCGTGACTCGACTTGTCACAAGTGCCGACCGTGGACCGTGGATTCGTTACACGATCGAGTAACGTCCCAGAGTGGTCTCCGTGTTTTTTCCAAGGGCACCAAGGGACGGACGGACTTCAATCTGTTGCAACTGTCATTCAAAATGAAGCCAAGTGCCTCCTCGAAAAAAGGAAAAAGTTTTTCCCCGGCAACGCGGTTCGAGAAACGAGAAGAGAGGTCCTCTCGGTCTCTTGTTGGAATCTAATTAAAATTTCATAAAGTCGTTTTGGTTGTCCGCCGGTCCCGGTGTGGGTGCATCTCATCGTCACTTTGAGCTGAACTACACTCTGGGAAAGGGAAAACGAAGCGAGGAAAAAGCAGTTCCACCCGGAGAGTGAAAACAAACTTGTTTTGATTTATTTTTAATAACGGCTAAAGTTGTTGCTTTTATGAACCCCTCCTCCCCTGACGGGGTAAAAACGAGATGTCATTTCGCGCAAAGTGTGTGTATTTTCAGCGGAAAACTTTCATCCGGGAAAAGTGAACCACTTCTAGCGCAAGCACACGGGAGAGAAAAACTTTTTAATAGCACTCCTATTCATTTGAATTAAAACTCCATAAAGCGTTAATTCCGTGTTTTACTCGTCATAATTTCTAACGTCCTTTTTTTCCTTCTTCTCTTGTTTGCATTTCTCATTCCAGGATCGAATATTAAGACTGCAATAGCTATTTTAAATTGTATATTAGCGAGACAGCTCTGTTTCGAGGATCCATCATGTTCCGCCATCCTAGAGATCATCCCGCGGGTGTGTGGGCCGGTGCCAGGTGAGTTTGTTTGCACAAGTGTTGTCGTTTTGCTCTGTTTGTATAAATTCAAGGTAAATAAATTTTCTGCAAGAGGCTTTGCAAGGCAATCATAAAAATGGCACGGAATCGTGTTAACACTAGAATAAACAATAATACATTATTTAACCAACTAAAACATGTCAAAATAACAAATCCATTAAGCTATTACAAATCTTTTCCAGTTTTATACAGCAAAATCGTATCTTTCACAATTCTCACTTACTCATGGTATTGAATTTGATTATCCATTTTTCTCACTGCCATATTTTCTAAACAAACAAGCATTATTATGCATTTTTACTTATCAACTGTAAAAGTCTGTCAAATCTGTTTAATCTGCCTACTGGATATTTTAAGATCATAATTGTTGACGAATCTGCTGCATTTTCAACGATCCAAAATATTATATTTTTTGTCGGTATTTCGTGAGGTCCTGAATAAACCGAGCCATGTAGCCCAATCGTGACTCATGGAATGTTAAAAGAATTAATTTTAACATTAGTTAAGTTAAAAATTGCCACTGAATACGCCTTGTACATGTCTTGTCGGAAACTTTTGTACTCTTAGGAACTGGGAGAGATTTACTTTACTTAAATTACTTTTTTTTTTAAATAATCCTTAACGTTTTCTTAAATAGACTTTTCTTTGCATTTTGTTATGATTATAACCGACATTTTCTATCTGATCGATTTGGTGGATTCAGCCAAATTTTTTGCCGTATGAAGGGCCAAAAGGGGATGGTTGGACGCGAACAAACAAAATCACTCACGGTGTCCTCAGGGGAAGAGAATCTCCTTCCGACAGTAACCTCCAATAAGTCCGAAAAAAGTCTTGTGACGTAGTTCTGGTCTTCCACAATCCACATCCAGTCTCCGCCATTACAGCAAACTGTCCACTGCCCTGATGCTCCCTCCCCAATCCCCGGCTTTGATTCTAACTACTGATGAAAAGGAAAACCATAGATGAGAAAAGGTCAATGCGGATGGAGAGCAAATCGAGCTCAGAATTTCCTCACAAAGACTGGTAGTATGTGTGAAAAAAAAACAATGAAAAATGTACAGAAAGATATAAAGAAAAATGAAAAAATAGTATGTCAATGCGAATGGATAGATGATCCCCTCACAAGGACATAAAAGAGACAGATGGTAGGGAGAGCAAAAGAAGGACAGTACATCAGGAATAAGAAATAGTCAATGCAGATGGAGAGAAAATAGAGCTCTGTGTCCTTCCACAAGTTAAACACTTTAAATACTTTAAATACTTAAAATACTTGAACAACCATAAATCCCATTAATAATAATACCGTTCAATACTTCCAATACTTCAAATACTCCAAATACTTTAAATACTTGAAATACTTAAAAAAAAACTTTAAATACTTTGAAAACTTTATTTGAATATTTGAAATACTTGAAATACATTAAAAACTTTAATTTTTGAAAACTTTAATTTGTCTAAAAACTTTAAATACTTTAAAAATTTTAAATACATTACATTACACTCGTTTAAATACTTAAAAAAAACTTTAAAAACTTCAAATACTTCAAATACTTCAATATTTTATTATTATTTTATTATTATATTTATTTACTTCAAATACTTCAAATACTTAAAACACTTTAAATACCTTGAACAATCTATTTGAATATTTTAAATACTTGAAACACATTTTAAACTTTAAATACTTTGAAAACTATAAATACTTTGAATACTTTAAATTCTTTAAAGACTCTAAATACTTTAAAAACTTTAAATACTTTAAAATATCAAATACTTTAAATCAGGGGTAACCAAAGTATGGCCCGCGAGGTGATTTTTAGTGGCCCGCGGACCCATTTTGAAATATCATGTAAAATGGCCCTGTGACAACCCAGAGTGATTTAAAAAAAATCAAAATTCATGCTATCAATGTTATAAATGTTATGTTTTATCCATGCTTTGATCCTGAATTTGTTGTTGAAACATCTATCTTATTGAAAATTGAATGTGAAATAATGTAATTTCGTCAACATTTTCATCAAACATTTTTAGAAATAAGTTATAAAACGTTCAAATTTGAATTAAGTATAAAATTGTAAAAATGGCGATAATATAGGTATTCCATACTTATTTAAAAGTTATAATTCACTATTTTCTTACAGGCTGGGCCTGAAACTTATTAGGCACTTAGAAACCTTCCCCATCGGATTTCGAACTCATGACATTTGGATTATGAATCTAATTGACAAACATCTGATTTAGGCAGACCAAAATGTATTAAATTTTTATTGAAATTGGATGAATTATTGTTGAAAATTCCTTTTACACAATTTTTCTAAATTTGTGTCACCCCTTTTGAAATATGTGTTGCAAACAAAAATTAGAATTTTACTGAAAATACAAGTGGATTAAATGGAATACCCTTTTAATTTCATTATATTTGTGAAATCACGAATGTCTTCAGCCAAAAAATGTTCCTCTCGACTTTGACCAATCCATGGTATATGAACTTGTTACAAAATGATTTGCATCGGTCTAACCTGATTTCAATGTTTGTTAAGACGAGCAAATTACAATAAAACCTTATGGAAAATATTTATTGAATTTTTTGGTTTGGCCCGCAAGCTCATGAGAGCTTCAAATTTGGCCCGCCACTCAAAAACTTTGAGCACCCCTGCTTTAAATAATATGAATACTTCAAATACTTTCAATACTTTACAAACTTTAAATACAATAAATACTTTGAATACTTTGAATTGGTATTAAATTTGGATACATAGTTTTTCTTTGAATACTCAGAATACTTGAATTTCTTTGAATACTTTCTATTTTGATTTTATTATATTCAAATTATAAAAATCAGAAAAAAAGAATTATTTTTCAATTTCTACCACAATTAATAACTTAATAATTTTATATTAAATTTAAAAAGATATATCATGTGAAATTTTTGCACAGTTCACAAAATTTTTATTGAACATAAATCAGTGTGGATTTGAAAAAGTCAAGAATGCCATAATATTCATAACTTTGACAAAATAAATAAAAAATCGGAGTCTTAATCGATAGCCTTCTCTTTCAAACTTCCAGAGGTCACGAAACTTTCGAACACTTCCAAATCTCTTTGATCCAAATGGCACTCCATAAAACACCAGGCATTTTCTTTTTTACTGCACCCTTCGAACCCGTTGAATTTTTCTTCGCAAAAATTCTTTTCTTTTGGAAACACAAGGAAGCACTAATCCATTTGGAGGGGGACTCTCCTCTTCTTCGGAGAATTAACGGTACGCGGCAAACCACGGAACGGAACTTAACCGACGACTTTTAATAATTAAATCTTTTTCATTTTTAACTGAAAAATATTTTTTCATCGAAAATGACGCGAGAAAACATTTTTACGACCTTCCTGTTGCGCGATCTACTTCAATCCAACTTTGCATAAAGTCCCTTTGACACCAAATTCCACATCATCACAATTTCAGGCTGAAAATTAATTTAAAAAAAACATGTATTTATTTTTTCAAACATTCAAAAAAAGAAGGGATTTTACCGCAGCTACGTCACAAGATATCGAAAAATGGAGCTCAGATTCGTGATTAGGGCAAAAGTTACCCCTAAGGACAAAGTTTCACACAAATCGGAGAGGGGTTAGGTCAACTGCTGAGTGAGCAAAACCAAAATTTTTTTTGAAGTGACAAGCCATAGTTTCAACATTTGCATGGAAAAAGTGTTTTAAATTGCATTTTACACCAGTTCAACTGATTTGCAATCATTAGTTTTCAAAAACTGTAAGATTTGACAAAAACTAAAGTTTTAACAAAACATCAAAATTTTTCTGGAATTCTAAAGATTTTTAAATCAACCTAAACATGCTTAAAATGATTCTAAACGAAGGGAAATGCATTTTTAATTGATTTCAGCTGGATGCCCTTTAATTTCCATTGAAATTTAGAAATTTTATGAAAAAAATGAACTCTTAACCGATTTGGCTCTAAATTGGCACAGTTACTTATTTTTACCTAAAGAATCGAAACAAGGGGTATCTCTTACGCTTTTCAAAAAAAATCATGCTTTCTTGTCACCCTAATGTTTATTTGAGCAATAGTTTTTTGGTGAAGTTGTTTTAGAGTTCCTTAAAAAAATGTCAAAAATGTTAGATGAACGTCTGTTCAAGTCGGTGAAGGTAATCGATCTTCACCGACCTGAACAGACGTGAAATTATTTAAACAAGTTGTCAAACGATAATACAGCAATTCCATTTGAAAAGAGCCTAAACCAAAAAAAAAGTTCTCCGATCGGGCTCAAAATTTTTCTGGGGGTTCCTTGGCCAAAATAATTAGACCCGTATTTTTTTGTTTGGCCATTAGGTGGCCTACATCGTGCTAGTGGTTCAAAAATGGCAATTTCGTCATTTTCGCAAAACCACTTTTTCTAAAATCATATCTCGCGCCATTTCATCCGATTTTAGCTGTCTTAGACGCAAAGAAAGGTGATGAGTTTGGCTATTTGGGAAAAATAGTAAAAAGTTCCAAAAATCTAGCTTAACTATTGAAAAGTCGTATGAAAACTTAAAATGGCGTTTTGACCGTGTCTGGACCAAAGAGCCTATGTCTGAAAATATTTTTATCGGATTCCTCGGAAAATTTCACATATCAAAAATTGGCGATGTCGAACCGTACGTTTCCGAGATATGATTTTGAAAAAAACTGCGTTTTCGACGCGCCACGCGCAAAAACGGAAAATGACGAAATCGGCAAAATCAACTTTTTCCACTAAAACTGCGATAACTTTAAAATTTCAGCGATGACCTATAGATGTTATGGTACCAAAAGTTGCGTCTCTCAATTACGAAAATTTTGGTACCCAGACATGTATAGGTCATCGCTGAAATTTTAAAGTTATCGCAGTTTTAGTGAAAAAGTTGATTTTTTGCCGATTTCGTCATTTTCCCGTTTTTGCGCGTGGCGCGTCGAGCAGTTTTTATTTTCAAAAAATCGTATCTCCAAAACGTACGGTTCGACATCGCCAATTTTTTGATATGTTATGTGAAATTTTCCGAGGAATCCGATAAAAATATTTTCAGACATAGGCTCTTTGGTCCAGACACGGTCAAAACGCCATTTTAAGTTTTCATACGACTTTTTCAATAGTTAAGCTAGATTTTTGGAACTTTTTACTATTTTTCCCAAATAGCCAAACTCATCACCTTTCTTTTGCGTCTAAGACAGCTAAAATCGGATGAAATGGCGCGGAGATATGATTTTTAGAAAAAGTGGTTTTTGCGAAAATGACGAAAATTGCCATTTTTGAACCACCTAGCACGATGTAGGCCACCCTAATGGCCAAACAAAAAAATACGGGTCTAATTATTTTGGCCAAGGAACCCCCAGAAAAATTTTGAGCCCGATCGGAGAACTTTTTTTTTGGTTTAGGCTCTTTTCAAATGGAATTGCTGAATAATAAAGGAGTAATCTAAATACAACCTGTTTTCATCGTTACAATTCTTTAAAATCGAAGATTGATCACGTCGATTTGACCTACATTTCATTGCAATTGCATTCATTTGCATTTGTTCCCAATGAACGCCTCAATACTAAGATCAGAATCCTAGCAGCAAAAGAGAGCGAGATTGAGTACATTGGAAATTGTAACCGATGGTCCCAATTCGATCATTATCTGCCCAAATATGAAATATTTTGTTTTTTTTTAGACTAAGTACATTACATCTCTTTTCGCTATAAAATTTGATTTGCTTGCGTACCGAAATCGCAGCCCACTTCACTATGATAAAGGTTCATTTCCAATGCATGAGAGTGAGTTGAGCAACAGATCTTAGATTTAAAAGGGCAGTTCATTATTACCAATAATCACTAATTGGTTGGTAAATCATGATTCGACTAGAAAATCATGTATTAAACTAACATTAGAATTAAGGCCTCTTAGCTAATGGTTAGGATTACTAACAAAGACGCGCCGCTCTCATGCACAACCACTAGGTGTAGGGAGTTAGGTTGTTGCGGCGTTCCAGTATGGCGAGATTGGGAAATTCAAACTTTGCGTTTGGACTTCGCAACGCATAAGATGACCAGCAGAATCTATGGGAGAGAGAAGTGGACCCGCTGGGGCAGACTACCTCGGAGAGCGGAGGATATAAAAGGGCCCCGAAGCCCTAGACTCGTCCTCTTTTGCTATCTAATAGCCGACACTAGTACGATCCAGATTGTGGTTCCTCGAACGAGTTAATTAGCCGCGTGTGCGAGTTGAATTAACAAAAAGTTAAAATCAGGCGTTAAGTTGAACGGTAATCACGAAATCCACCCGAGTGGATAGTGTGTTGGGAAGGTCAGCGGGGAGTGTCCGAGTACACGTAAAGCGCGCGTTTCGACCCGGATGATCACCTGGTGAGAGTTAGAGGGACGATCCTGTCGCGTATGCCTGATTTAAAACAAGTTTAAGCGGCTTTCCCACACCAAATAATTGGATCATTTGGATCCACCCCGAAGAACTAAAGTGCGCGAGTGATACCGAAAATCTAGTGTCACCGTTCGAGGCCGTTAAGACCATCCATCAACATATGGTCCCACAATCCTGGAAACCCTTGTTCTCACTAGTGAGAATGCCCCGCCGACCATAGCCACGGTCGTCGACGAAAACCCAGGCCCGGCAGGCGTGGACGCCGCCGTTATCCGCCATCTTGCGACGGACGAGTCGCTGATCGAGGTATGTCTGTTCCCCTTGACTTGCTTGCTCTCTCTACAATACCCTCATCCCGGCCTTCAGCTATCCGGTCGTGTATCGCGACCTGCAGAAGGGCCCCAACCGCGGACGGCCCCAACGTGCATGCCATCGTGGGATTGTTCGCGCTTCGTTTTGTTCCAGCTAAAATAAACCCTAAAACCCATCCCAAACGTGTTAAATTCTCTTTTTTTGAATCTTTAATTTAGATTAGTTTTAGTTTTAAGTGCAAAACCGTCGAAAAATCACTAAGGTTTCTGCTTAAAAGTAAAGTAAAGTGCGTTGAATAAACCGTGCGTGTGCGATCGTTAATTTTGTCTTTTATATTTGCTGCACACGAGAGAGAAGACGATTGTGAGGTTGATAATGATCGGGTAAGTGCCAAATTATCGTTCGTTCCCAAGAATTGCCCTGAGAAGTAGCTAGCCGTGCAAATTAGCTCCTGTTGCTCATAATTAGAACCATTTTCCCCAAAAACTCTATTTTCTACAAAGTACCAGCTAGTCTGTCGTTACAAAATGTAAAACGACAGCAAAGCTTCGTGGAAAGACGCGAGTGGAGAAGGGGAGAGACCATGGAACCTCATTAAAATTTCATGAACGACATGAAATATCTCTACTATCATGTGGCTCCTCGTCGCGCTCCAGCGTCCCCCGTGCATCGTCCGCCGCCGTCCTTCAGGCACTGGAATTTAATTCATTCTCCAGGAAGATAAATGTTCGCCGCTTTTTCGTATGGAAATCCGCTTCGCCACCCACCTCTCAACCAGCTGTCCTCCCACCCCACTAAAGACCGCCCTCTCCAGCGACGTCCCCTGGCACGCTAGCGATGTATAACGCGCCCGGGCGTCACTTGAAGTATAACTGTAGGCGCTTTGTGGCGTAATGTTACTATAATATCCATTCATGATTCATTTTTGCCACGCTGACGCTGCTGCTGGTGCTGTGTTTTTGGGAGAGAAGTGGGGAGGGCTTCATTTAGTACACCGAAAAAAGCTTTTTGCCTGATGGTCCCCTCCTCCCAAATGATGATAAGTTCTCGCGGGAGGCGGAAGGACATTGGTTGCATAAATTTGAATAAATTTACGATATTGAGCGACGCTAGCGCGGCGGCAACTAGAGTCAGTCAACTGGGAAAGAAATGAATTTGAATGTGACCCCGGAAGCAACTGGAGAGTGTCTTGCAGACGTTTGAAATCTGGGGAATTTCACACGGTCCGAAAGTGCCCAAAATAATGACGCCGAAAAATTCGCAAACTTTCAACTCAACCCCGCTGCGTGTTTATTCGGCGAACTTCTAGCTCTAAAAATGACCCGATTGTTGAGGAACAAAAAACTCCGGAAGGAAACCGCTCAAAAGTGCAGTTTAAAAATATTTAAATTCTCTCGTCTCACACTTTTGGGAACCATAAAACAAAACAAAACTGTGCCAGAGGTATGCAGCTGTGACGAGGACTCTGTTGAATAAGTGTTACCAGATTACTGTTTTTAAATATTTTTTCAGGTTCCTAATTTTATTAAATCATGATTTTGAATTCACATTTTTACAACTGTAAACCAAATAAAATCTAAATGTTAAAAAAATAATCTAAATTTCAGTAAACTTTAAACTGGCAACACTATTTCCCAACACCAGTCAAGTCTAGAAGTGAATTTTCCCACTCCGTCATCCTTCCAGTTGCAGCAGTCATTACTAGACTCTGAAAGAGAGTTGGGGAGGAGGTCTCTAAAGTGCAGCTAATTGATGTGGTCATGTCGACTTCTTGTGTGCAACTGGAGGAGCAGCTCAGTACGGAAAGAACGTCCTCGTGAGTTTGAAGAAGCCGGAGTCTGTCGTCATTATTGTCGTTAGAAGCAGCCGGAAGAGACAATGGCGCACAAGTGTTGGTCCGTGTGGTTGGAAAGTGCTTGAAAACTTTTATCCATGTAGGAATAGTCTAGGTGAAGTTGGCGATCCACTGTCTAAAGTTTTGCGCAAGAAATTAAATTGATTTGAACACCAGGTTAGTTGGGTACAAGACGGTCATTTGATTTGCCCACAAATCAAAATGGTGTTGGAGAAATTTGAATCAGATAAACATGCCTTACATGATAGATTTTAAGAGATCATAGCTGACATTTTATCTATAATCTGGAATAGATCGTAGGGAAATAAACCCATTTTAAGCCTAATAAGCGGTCGTGTTTGAATAATGCTGGATAATCTGGAGTGTTCCTTGAAATTTACTAAAACCAAGTACACCAACGAGTAGAGCAACTTTTGTGATCATTTTTGTTTATTTACACTTTTACTAAAAGTTATTCTATTCCATTTACGAGCATTTGAAAAAAATATTTCCAAAATGTATTCTAATCAGTCGAGTGCATTGGGCCTTGCCCATTTTCCTATTTTCAGCGTAGTTTTTTACTTTCACCGCTCTTTTGGGTCTGCCTAGTGCTGCCAAAATTGATGAAATTTTAAGCAAACACTTACGAAAAGTAGCATTTATAGAGAAAATTTCCTGGCAACACTGGCTCACTCCAACAGGTGCTGAGGTGGTGTTGGGCCACCCTTTGTTCTTTATTTGCCTTCGCTTCTCGCTCGGTTTTCTTCAGCCTTCGATTGGAATGGGTAGTCAAAATTGAAACGTCAAAAGACTTGGCGCGTTTGTTTTTTTGATGGCGCTTGCTAATTAATAAACAAGTTTCGGAATTATTTTTCAAGTGAGTGACCAACTAATGTGCAAAAGAATATATTGCCGAAAGTTGGGAGCAGTTTTGTATCGAAATCGAGAGATTTAATCGAGCATCAAACTTTCCATTTGACGAAGATAGGTTTTTGATTGGAAAGGGTATATTTCCCCTATCTCAAAATGTTTAGGCATGGCAAATTAGTCATCATAACTAGCAAACTAACCTCATACTTGATTTTTCCAAACTTAATAAAATTAAATAAATTTATTAAAGTTTCATTCCCAAACTTGAAACTTCTCCTGTCCTAGAACGAGTCGGAGAAAACTCGAAAAGAAGAAAAACGAGGACTCACCTCGCTCACTATAATTGCATTCGCCAGCCCAGCTCGTTCTTACTACCACCATCATGACGGTGGTGCTGATGCATACCTGCAGTGTGACGCAGCCCTAGGTCCTCGACGACAAGCCCCGTACAACGACGACATCCATATAAAACCACCGAAGAATGGCGTGTGGCGGGCCTGGCATTTCTTGGTTGCATTTTTTCCCAGGTGCACCGTACTACATCAGACGACCTGGCAGTGTCCCACCACCTGTCCCACCGTTTCGGGTTCGGCTCGGGACTTGCTGGTTTGCTTATTTTTCATTTGTTCTCAGGGCCGTACTTTGGCGAAATTCTAGAAAGAATTAAGATTGATCAAATTCTCTATCAAAGTTAGGCCGTCCCACCTTGTACTTTCGTTTGTTTCACCTTCATTGTTTGAGTTATCCGTCTCAACAAAATTTAAATAATGTTCACTCTTCTGGATCAAAAAGAATCATATTTTGTAAATGTTTATATAGGTTGTCCCACCATATATTGATCTCCTTTTTTAACAAAGTACTAGCGATTGTTTCATACTGCATTTTACTTCAATTTTGACTGGTTGTCCCAACATGCACCACTTTTGTCTTTTGTTTGCAGATTTTAAAAAAGGGCAACATGACAAGTCCGTCCCACCATATGCATTACTTGCATCACTTTCTTTCTGCCGTGGGCATCCACATTTTTAAGGGACCAACTTGGCATGGCCGTCCCACCGTAAACATAGTTCTGTTTAGTTACGCCAAGGTTAAACAGTTTTTGAATTTTTCTCTTCTGGAACAAATAGTATCATATTGTGTGAAAATTTATATCGGTTGGCCCACCATACTTTGATCTTCTTTGTAAACAAACTACTCATAAACGTTTCATTCTGCAATTTAGTTGAAATTTGGCTGGTTGTCCCAACTCTTTATTTTTTGTCATTTGCTTACAGATTTTGAAGAGGCCAATTTGGCAAGTCCGTCATTACTTGTATAACATTCTTTCTGTCGCTTGCATCAAAATTTAGAAGGGACGAACCGGGCATGGCCGTCCCACCGCAAAAATTGTTTCGTCCAGCTATGCCAAGGTTTATTTTGTTTGTGTCTGTTTCCGAAATTTCATTAGGGTTGTCCCATCTTGCAACATTTCCATGATATTTCGTGATTTTTTCCATTAAGCATAATGTTGAAAGGCTGTCCCACCCTCCATAATTTCTTTCATTGAACGAAGCCTGAGGACGCCTCTGATCTCTATCACCTCGGCATAAATAAGTAGTAGTACCACGTGGCTCGATCCAGGGTCACACCAGTCTCCAGAACTGATGGGAAGTTCAGCCCGGTACAACTATCAATAATGATACTGGTTGGCAGCTTTCGACGTTCGCCACTTTTTTTTTTTTTTGCTCACTCTCCGTTCCATAACTCGGATCCTCGATGATGTTGGTTTTGGGGTTCTGTGCGGTTTGCGTTGGGATTTGCCAAAGGTCGGACTGACTGAAGTTGCTGCCGCTGTTGTTGGGGTGTTACGTGACTGCATTAAAACCGAAACGGCTTTCGGTTGTGTGTACCGCGTGTACGTGTGCCACTACCACCACTAACACTGCCAGGCAAACACTACCGTGAAGTAGCAGCCAAGGTAGCGAAGCATAAGAAAATAGACTTTATGGCGTCTACTTTAATTAAACTGTTGGTTGTACATTAAAAATACACGGCACATGCACGGGCAAGTGGAGGAAACGCTTCGGCGGTTGCTTAAGAGAGGTCGAGTATTTGAGCTGGTGAAAATGTGAGGAATGAAAAGGGTGGAATTTTGCGGATTTTTCTCTGCAATAAACTTGAGTAAATTTTGCAGTAAGTTAGCTGTCCCACCATTTATTTTTAAAATAAATTAAAATAATTATTTTTTCAATTTGAGAATTTAGTTCACTAGTCTTATCCAGCTGCTTTTTCAAGATAGGATTTATGAGTTTAAGGATTTTTAATTTTTAAACTCTCTGTGTAGTTGGAGATTTCCTGGTTGTCCCACCATATATCACTCTTCTTAAAACATTGTTTTCGTCAGTTGAAGTGGCTTATCTTGTGAGGGTTTCCAACTATAAATAACCCTAATGTTCAGACTACAAATTTCAAAAGTTTATTCGGCTGTCTCACCAGGGCTCAAATTTATGGAATTTAACCTTTACGGTGCTGTCTCACCACCAATATGTCTTAAGCATCACCTATTAAAGTGACTTTTTTGTAAGGCTGTCCCACCATGAATAATTCTGATGTTCAGACTTCCAATTCCAAAGGTTTATTAGGCTGTCCCACCAGGCATAGATTTTATGGAATTTAAACTTTGCGGTTCTGCATTAAGTATGATTAGTCCAAGTAACTTTTTTTTTGTGAGGCTGTCCCACCATGAATCATCTCGATGTTCAAATTCCAAACGTCTTTTGGCTGTCCCACCAGACTGAAATTTCAAAATTTTAATTTTTTGATGCTTTCTCACCATCAATATACTTTAAGTTTCGATACACGAAAGTCTCCTTCTCAGTAAGTCCTCTTCGCTCAAAAGGGATCATCCAAGTTCCACCAAAGCCATCCCCACTAATTGCCCCAGGGCAATTTACTTTGAGTCGACCACGCTGCCGACACCACCATGGTCATCATCATCCTTCCCTCGGGGAAGCAGCGCAAGCAGCAGATCCTTCTCCGGTTTTACGACAAATCAACCTTCAACCGTGTCCTTCCTGCAATCCTCCGTTCAAGGCAGCGAAAAAAAAGAATCTCAAATCTCCGGACGACTTTATCGAAATGCCTTCGCTCATTAGCAACGTGACTTCCTTCTGGGTTCTGCTGGTTGTTCTGGATGGCCCAGATAAAGGCTCTTTTCCCCCATCACCTCAAGAAGGGATGTCTTTCGCGCCAAGCCCATCCGCGCTGGGGCGTCCTTTGGCCCAGGTGGGGAAAGTCTTTCGATTTGTGTTCTTCGCGAACGGTATTAGTATCGATTGATTTGGCAGGGTTGCAGTCTGAATGTTCTGGATTTTTCGTTGAGCTTGCGTTTCTATCAAATCCTTTGTGGCGTTGTCTCACCAGCAATAAAATTTGGATTTTAAAAGTTATTTGTAATCAACGTTTAAAATTCAACATTTTCAATAGTTTAAAGTTTTGAAGTCACGCCTGCAAGGAAGTCGTTAGCCGATAACGTGACACTCTCCCGGCGTTCGTCAACCAACTACCAACTCTCTCCCTAACCAGTGTCGTGGAAATCGTTAAGATTTGGGCACCATCACTTTATGGCTTTTTTTAAGAGGTTAGAAATGCCAAATCAATCAAACTTTGAGTGGCTTTTGGTGATAACGTCGTGAACATTTGAGTGATTAGCTAGTGATGATTTTTTACTTGAAAATTATATAAACATGTAGATATATTTTGTTTTAAATAACCTAATCCTCATAACTCTTTCGAAATTTTCCGACAATCCAGTCCCGGACAATACAGGTCAAATTAGCACTACCCCAGCGAGATTTCCACCGCCAGATTGCGAGCCTGAGCTCATCGAGGAAATGGCACCGCTTCACGCATCCGAGCGTGGCGTCAATAATAGCACTTTACGCTAGAATAAAGCAAAAGAGGGGGGGGGGATCCCCCCCGGATTTTGCAGAAAAAAGAGGGTTAATCGCAAAACCCACCCACCTGGATGACCCAGAAAATCATCCCCCGCCCACTCACGGTCTCTCTGCGCTGATTCCAGCAAAACCATAATCAGGTATTGATTTTAAATCTAGGGCTTGTCCCAGAACTCCCGTTCAGGAGTGGAACAGAGCAGGGCAGACAGAAGCCTGGCAAAATGCATTTTCCACGCTCCACTTTCACCTCAAATGTTGAGGCTGGCTGACGTTTTGTGCCGTTTTTGTTTATCGTGTGTGTGTATGCATTTATGCGCCCAGAAAAGGGGAATAAATTGGAGGGAATGCCGCAACACGGAAAGCCTCTCCCAAGTTATGCTCCATTATGGACGAAGGATGAGAGGGTACTGTAGGGAGAGTGAATTTGATCGCTAAATAAAGTCGAATAAAAATATATCGCAAATTTTTCATAAATAGTAAGACTATTGCAATCATTTTTAAAAGTTTAATATTCACAAATCCTTCAAAATTTAAAATTAAAAAATTGTGTCTTTGGCATAGTTGAAGATATTGGTGAGAACTTCTCAATAAAAAATAGTTGTACTCAAAAAATTTCATCTTTTGAATAGATTTTGGCACAAAAAAATCTACCTTTTCATCCCACCATGACTTATTTTTTCGATAAACCTGGAACACTTTCAAATGAATTTTGACCAACTTGTGCCAAAGCTCGAAATATGACATTGTTTGTCATCTAAAACAAATCCAAACACGTATGTTTCAAAAAGATTACTTTTCACCATGCATTTTTTATTGTGTGTTGAAAGTCGATTTTAAAAGTGGGTAAATTATGTTTAGAGCAATGTTTCTCAACCGGTGAGGAATTACCCCCTGCCCCCTCCTCCCCCAAGAATTAGTGGTTGTAATCAACATGGCTGTGGAATCGGGCCATATTTCAAACGACTTTAACTCCGGCATTCTGAGATAAGCTGACTCCGACTTCAACTCCTATCTACCATCTAGCTAACTCCGTTCAATTTGCTCACTTTTAGGCTGACATTTATAGAAAGCACAGTGACTATCAAAGTCACCTTGTTTTTTTGAAGTAAAAAATTTTAACGTTACTATTTTTAAAGCTCCATTTATTTTTTGATGACTTACATGCGGGTAGAATATTTATCTGTACTTAGTTATAAACAAAATGCACATGTTCAGTTTCAAGTAGTTGATTGTTATAATCGTGGAATATTTTTTGGAAGAGTTATTCTGTCAGTGACTTTTTCCGATTTCCAAAAACAGTGATTATTATTTTTATCTTTTTATGTACCTCGTAACCTTTTTCCTGAAAAAAAAATACTTTAAACCTCCATGGCATTCAATATCGGTGTAAAAGATGACTGTGTGTGTATTTTTTCAGTAAGAACTGGATTAAAATTTGGTCAAATTTGAATTGAAAAAGTACCTTAATAAAGGCAAAAGGAAGCAGTCAAGAATCAATTCAATATTTCTGACCACAAAACCAAAATTTTTATATTTAGCAAGTATTGAAATGAAAAAAAAAACATATTTTTTGTTGAAATTATGATAACTCAGACTCCAACTCCAGCTCATAACATTTAGCCAACACCGGCTCCAAATCCTACTCCAGCTGCTCGAATTTTTACGAGGATAGGGAATGAAGATTCTAAAAAATAGTCAAGAGAGGAACTGAACGAAAAAGGTTGAGAACCGCTGGTTCAGATTGTAACTGAGCAATTCTCCACAAAATCGGTCTTTTTTCTTAAGTTTTAATTTTTGTATTTTTTAATCCAACTGAAACTTTTTAAGTGCCTTCGGTATGCCCAAAGAAGCCATTTTGCATCATTAGTTTGTCCATATAATTTTCCTTACAAATTTGGCAGCTGGTCATACAAAAATTATGTATGAAAATTCAAAAATCTGTATCTTTTGAAGGAATTTTTGATTGATTTGGTGTCTTTGGCAAAGTTGTAGCTATGGATATGGACTACACTGCAAAAATGATACACGGTAAAAATTGTGATTTTTATTGAAATTTTGTCACTTGTCACAAAATATTTAAAAAAAATTTAAACCAATATTACGCCCTTTTAAAATGTTAGTCTTGGTTTAAAAATTTTGAAAATATTTTTTCGAAAGGATCGGAAAATTTCACGAATATTTCAAATTTCAACATTGTAAATCGGACCATTAGTTGCTGAGATATTGACATTAGAAAATGGTGTGTTTTTTGGGTGAGACTTAGAAAACATCAATTTTCCTGTTTTTAATCCTTTGCATGGCAATATCTCAGCAACTAAAGGTCGTATGAACAAAGTTCAAAAAAGCAAAATATAGAGATTTTCTCAGCTTTTCAAAATATTTTTTCAAAAGTGTGCTAACATGTGCACTTATTTAAAAAATGAAAAACTGCTACTATTTTCAAAAGTCACCTTAAAATGGATTTAACTTGAAAACGGTGCACTTTATCAAAATTTCACTAGAGTACTTTTTGATTGCAAATTTGATTTTACATCGAAAAATGAAGTCGAAAAATTTTGCAACCAATTTTTCGATTTTTTGAAAAAATCAGTATTGATTCAAAAATTTATAACTCGCTCAAATATTTTTTGCACAACCTGGAAATTTCTGAAAAGTTGGCATTTAATGTCTTCTAAGGCATATCAAAAATAAAAAAATAAAATAGTGCTTTTGCAAATCAAGTTTTAGTGACAAAAGTTCAATAAAAAATCACCAAATTTTTTTACGGTTTAGCAGTGTAGTCCGCATCCAAACCTACAACTTTGCCGAAGACACCAAATCGATCAAAAAAATCCTTCTAAAGATACAGATTTTTGAATTTTCATACATATTTTTTGTATGACCAGCTGCCAAATTTGTATGGGAAATTATATGGACAAACTAATGATGCAAAATGGCTTCTTTGGGCATATCGAAGGCACTAAAAAAAATTCAGTCGGATTAAAAAATACAAAAAAAATCGAATGACCAAAATCTGGGAGAACTGCTCAACTATTATTTACTGAGAAGTCCAAAGCAATATCTACAACTTTGCCGAAGATACCAACTTGATATAAAAATCTATTCTACAGATTTTTTAATATTAATATCACTATTTTTTATCAATCCATCTATCAATAGCAATTTTTTAATTACAGCTGCCAAAATCGTATGAAAATTTAAATCGACAAACTAATGATAAAAAAATGATTTCTTTGGTTATAGAAAACAGAACACACAAAGCTCTATCCAAATAAAAATAAATAATCACTGTTAAAAGTCTCGGAGAACTGCTCCTTTTAGAGGATTAAACTAAACTTTACAATTGACATTAAAAGTTTTACCAACGAAAATCACGTCATTTACAAAAAATCCCCACTGATTTATTGTAAAACATTAAAAGGGCAGACAATCAAAAAATTAAAATCAAACCATACACATTAACGACCCCGGGTCTTTTGTGGTCTCTATTGCAAGTTTCTGCTCGAACCTAGGAGTCCGAAGGCTTGAATGGGGAGAGCACCGAAACCTTTTTACACCAAGGAACCTTCCACCACACACAGCAAAAAATCCGATGGTAAAATCGCATGCAAAAGCATGCACATCACCTTCGTCAAAATAAACACTTAATATTATACACTGCATGTACAATTTTTGCAAACACAAAAAAAAAAGTTGTAACCTACGGGATTCAAACCCAGCACCAACAGTCAGGACTGGCTTAGCCCACTCGGCCATCAGACCGATGAAAAATTGAAAGGATAAACGCATATATGAGCTTGACATTTCGGTTATGTAGGTTTCCCATACTGATGGGCTACATATTTCAGGGTGTAATATTACACATAATTTCATAAAATAATGCAAAGTTTATTTTACACCCAGGCCTTTTACACGCAGCTGGATTACTACTTTTAGCTGTGCAGTGTTTGAACTGACGACCTTCGGATTGCGAGTCCAACCGCCGCCAGCGATTCCACCGGAGTAGGCTTGATTTGGTGTGTTGTTTGTACTTATGGCATGGAGACAACTCCTACACCTGGAATGACTTAACGGCCTAACAACCAAGGCCGGGATCGACATTTTACTTCCTCATCCGATGGAAGGTTGCAGCAGATGGGAATCGAACCCAGAATCATCCGCTTACAAAGCGGACAGCGTAACCATTCGGCCACGCACTGCCACAGACATAAGATTGAAATAAAATAATTGACAACCCAGTTAAAAATACAAACCATTTTTTTATGGATAGAAACCAGTTCCTTTCACCTAATATATTGAAGATATTGCACTGAAATAAAGAATACAAATCCAGTTGAGAAATTCAACAAATAAAAATATAAGTCAATCTTGAATTTAACATTTAACCCATTTTAAATCGCATAAACAATATTTGAAAAACACCTAAATAGTTTCTCACAGCATTTTTAAAAATATTTCAAAGTCACCTCCCCCAATAGTGCAGCAACTCGAAGGAATCCTCCTGATCCATAAAGATTGCCCCATGGTTCGGTTTGGCAACACTGGCAATTTCTTTAATGCTTACGTAAGCATTCGCCCGCTTTCGTCTTCCAATTTTGCTCCTTCTTTAGCAATCCTCCTCCACGTATGGAACCGGTTCCGGGGTGAGAGACACCCATAAAACACCCCCTCCCCTCTTCTGTCTTTCACCCAATTGGCCCCTGGCCCCAACGTCGACCAAGTGTTTGGCCAGTGCGCGGCCAAATGCAGCCAGTCGGTGCTTGCAAGTTTGCTCTTTTTTTCTTTATCTAAGACGGACGACCGTCGGGCGTCGTTCTAGGGAGCACAATTCAAACCAGCAAAGCCCCGAAGGATCTCCGCGTGGGACCTGTCCCGGTGCACCGGTCCGCGCGGTGCTGGTCAGGTGGAGCGTCGGACGGGTTCCCGGTGGGCTTTTGTAGGTTGATGGTATCGGGAGAGCTTCCGCGTGTGGTGTTAACCCTCAACTTTCAAATTTACTTGTTATTTTTAATTTCCAGTTTTAGGGTATAATTGAACAAATGATTCAATAATGATAATTTTTAAAATGAAAAATAACGCATTCAGATAGTTCGAATCGGCTTGTTGAGGGTTAAGACGAGAAGGCAGGATCTTTACGACTTTGAAGAGGAGACGGCCCAGGACGCGCTCAGGGAGCATTTGCATATCGGAGAGAAATCGAATCGGTTGAACCTTCCGGAACTGGATTCTTCGCATCAGCACTGAAGGAAGCCGGAGTTGATTTTTGCTTTGCACTTTTCCATGCTAGGATTTATTGCTCAACAGATAAGCTCGGCCTGGTGGCTGGTAGGGTGTGGTATCCATGTTGGTTTCGAGATAGGAAATCTTCGAAAGGGGTTTGCTCAACGAGCAGCTCGAGCAGGGCTTTAAGCAACTGTGCTGCAGATAACCTGGAATTATGTGTAATATTTTACAGCTGCTAATCACTGGTTTGTACTGGACTGAGGAGCTTGGAGTTTAAATTGTTGTTTACATTCAATTTGAAGTGATTAAAAAAGAAAAGATTTAAATTTTGTTGCTTTATAATTCCAAACATTTTTAAAGATGGTAAGTTTCAACCATTAGGACTATTTTTTTTTCTTTTAAAAACATATTAACAATAATCAAATCTATAACAACAAATCCTTTAGCAATCCTATCTGAATCATCAAACTTCCCCAAACTGAACTTATTGATTTCATTGGCATTTACGTTTCATTGCGAGATTGTGTTAATATTCATAAAAGTTATTTAGTTACATTACTGTAAATATTTCAGTCTGCTTTTGAAAATCGAACTGAAGCGACGATAAAAACATCTGTAGAAGGCGTTTTTAGATATCCGGTCGTTCACGTCATTGTTGAACATCAATGGAGACTTGGATACATAAAATAAATATCCTGAAAAAATGCACAAAATTTTAAAAAAGAAAAAGGAAGCAACGAAGAACTACAGTTAAATAAAACATTTGAAACAAGTCATCTTCTTTTATTCACAAGCCAATTTAAAAAAAAATTGTTGTAACTTCACAAAAATAATAAATTAAACATTTCTTATTCAGATATTTTCTAATTGCTTGATGAACAGATAATAAAAGAGAGAATTGTTATAAAAAATCAATATAATAAATACATTTTGATGCTCAAAAAAACAAAAAAAAGAAGCAGGGTTGTTAAAATATCAAAATATCACCTCTCAGCAACTACAATTATCTCGCCTGAATATTCATGCCTCAAATACAACTGCTCTTCTCTCTTCATTGAAACTCTCAGCGCCGAACATAGCCGAACACGTTTTCGTGTTTACTCAATCGCGATTGACATTTTCCTTTTCTCTTTCATTCTCGCTTCCACGATCATCCTACCGCAACAGCGTTTAACCACAAAAGCCGCCACAAAACCAATTTTGCACACGCAGTTTGAAGGGGCGTCATGCGTGGTCGGCTCCTGATCGCCATCTCGCGTTCTCTCATTGCAGTTTTCGGAGAGGTTGAGAGACTCAGCGGTGAGAGCGCATAGTCGAGGAAAAGGGAAGGAGTGATAGAGAGAGAATGACATCGCTGGGAATCACGAGAGACAGGAAGAGATCTCACAAGCTATAGTGACGGCCGCTAAACTCTCGGATATTTTTGGTGCAGAGATACTCTATTGATAGCTTTTCTATCACTCTTTGCAACACTGGAAAGAAGCAATTCAAAAATTGAGGAAGACAGCTGCGTAGATAGAATAAGAGACAAAAATTAATATGAAGAAGAAATCTATCAACAGTAGAGCAATTCTCTGAGATTTCGGTCATTCAATTTTTCTGTATTTTTAATCCGGCTGAAACTTTTGATGCCTTCGGTTTGCCCAAAGAAGCCATTTTGCATCATTAGTTTGTCCATATAATTTTCCATACTTTGGCAGCTGTCCATACAAAAATGATATGTGAAAATTCAAAAATCTATATCTTTTGAAGGAATTTTTTGATCGATTTGGTGACTTCGGCAAAGTTGTAGGTATGGATATGGACGCTAAATTATACACTGTGAAAAAAAATTTGGTTATTTTTTGTTTATCTTTTTGTCACTAAAACTTGATTTGGGACCATCCATAAACCACGTGAACACTTTTTGGGAATCTCAACCCCCTCGTGGACAATTGTCCATACAAATAAAAACTTTTTGTATGGATCGTGAACAATCACCATACCCCCTAAAGTGTCCACGTGGTTTATGGATGGTCCCTTTGCAAAAACGCAATTTTTAATTTTTTTATTTTTGATATGTATTAGAGGACATCAAATGCCAACTTTTCAGAAATTTCCGGAATGGGCAACTTCATTTTTCGATGTAAAATCGAATTTGCAATCAAAAAGTGCTTTAGTGAATTTTTGATAAAGTGCACCGTTTTCAAGTTGTAACCATTTTTAGGTAACTTTTTTGAAAATAGTCGCAGTTTTTCATTTTTTAAAATTAGTGCCCATGTTTGCCCACCTTTGAAAAAAATATTTTTGAAAAGCTGAGAAAATTCTCTATAAATTGCTTTATTGAACTTTGTTGATACGACCCATAGTTTCTGAGATATTGCCATGCAAAGGTTAAAAAACAGGAAAATTTATGTTTTCTAAGTCTCACCCAAACAACCCACCATATTCTAATGTCGATATATCAGCAACTAATGGTCCGATTTACAATGTCAAAACATGAAATTTTCCGATCTTTTCGAAAAAAAATATTTTCAAAAAATTTAAATCAAGAAAAACATTTTAAATGGGCGTAATATTGAATGTTTTGGCAGCTGCCAAATTTGTATGGAAAATTATATGGACAAACTAATGATGCAAAATGGCTTCTTTGGGCATACCGAAGGCACCAAAAAAGTTTCAGCCGGATTAAAAAATACAAAAATTAAAATTAAAGAAAAAAGACCGATTCCGTAGAGAACAGCTCAGTATTGAAAATAATTTCAAAGAGCATGCAAGTAAAACCAGCCGATTAAATGCATTTTTATTTTTTGTATTTTTTTGGCTTATATGCTGTGGGGACTCTCTCCTTATAACCTCCTTAAAAACCATTTTGAGTCATTGGCTCGCCCATAAAAGGCACGCAAAATCTTCAAAAATCTCTATCTATTGAAAGATTTTTCTGATCGATTTGGTGAATCCGAGAAAAATAAATACTTTGAACTTTTCTGCCAATTTTTAAATAATTCATTTAATAATTAAATCATCTCGATGTTTTAATGTGTGTTAAGGAACAAAAACGCCAAAAATCTCTAAATTTTAAGGTAATTTAAGTTTAACAAATTTCCGGTAAGATGTGAAAACTTGTGTTTCGTGCTTCGAATTCAGTATAAAATGCAATATAAATCAATGATTTTATAAACAAAACTAGTTTTAAGAAATTTCAGGCAAAATTCCGACTTTTTATCAATTTTACCTAAAATTTATATGTATTTTGTTAAAAAGCTTTTAAACTTAATTAACTTCATATAAACATTGATTTTTTCCCCTAAAAACTATATCAGTTACTTTAGTGATGATTACATTTAAAGTACAAATAAAGTTTGAAACATCTTATATGATTTTTAATATTTCACCCCTAAATTTCAACTGGGTGGTGTAGGGTTTTGCTATAAAACTTTCTTATTTTTTTTAAATATTTTTTTCCTCATAAAATAAATGATATTTTTCTTCGTTTTCTTTTTTGAAGATGTCTACGATATATTTGGCGCAAAAAAAAATTTAAAATGTTTTTTGAAGAAATAAATTTCTTTGAATTTTCTTATCATTAAAAACATGAACAGATCATCAATATTTTGCACTAGTTTTCAAAAATTAGCTGCAAACATTTCGTTTGCGATACAGAATTCTTTGACAAACTTTCAAACATAGCAAGGCATTAGTTTTTAAAAATATTTTCCTCGAGTTCAAGGATTTTTTTTTCGATTATGAGCTGCTCTTTTTTGTGTAGGAGATCTTTCTTTAAGACTTTTTTTATATTTTTAATCAGGTTATGCATTCCATTCAACATAATCAAAGTATTAAAAATTGTACAAACAAATCGTTAGGAATTTGTTCTTTTATTGCAAGATTATTTTATTTTGTACTGAAAAATTCAATCATTGAACATAAATTATCCTAACTTTTGTGAATTGATACTAAATTAAAAATTGAAGGGGAGTTAAGGACTTGACACTATTCTAAGGGGAATTGGTAAAAAGGTTAGGAACCAATGTTCTTAAAACTATTGGAAAAACTGTTTTTCCAAACTAGCGCCTTGGACTGTGTATGGCATACCCCATTACATGTTCAAAAATAATAATCTATAGAAAACCCTACCTGTTGAAAAAGATTCCAAAAACAAATTGAAATCCTATCAAAGTCACCCCGGTTTACGGTACAATAAATCCTGCATATGTTTTTCGAAAAGATTAAAAAATTCACAGTGTTTTTTTGTTATTTAAATCTAAAAGATTTGTTTAACTTTTCGAACAAAATATTTTCAGAGATGCACCTCATAAAAACTTAAAATCGATAAATGACGACGGAAAAATCGGCTGATTTTTCCGTGTACCGTCATCAGAGATGTCATTGGACAAAAAGCTGAAATTTGCATGATCCAATTTCACCCCCTAGACCCAATGTCACCCCTGATGACGGTATATTTTTTGTTTTAATAGTCCTTGTCAATAAATAGAACTTTGGCCTAGACACCAACTCGATTTGAAAGTTTTGCAAAAAAATACAGATTTTCGAATATTTTCGTACCATTTTTGAATGAATAGCTGCCAACAATGTATGAATCAAATAAAAAATACAAACAAAGTTCATTTGCGAAATTTGAGGGGAATTGCTCATGTCCTCTTCAATGTTAGATAAAAATAAAAAATAGAAAAAGAATAGAAACTAAGAAAAAGAAGCGAAAAAGACAGAAAACAAAAATAAGAAAGAATAAGAATACATAGAAAGAAAAAGGAAAAAAATAAAAAGAAAGGAAAATAATAAAAAGTATGAAAAATAATAAACATAAATACAGAAAAAAATAAAAAAAAGAAAAAGAGTAACATAATGAAATTTAGAAAAAATCGAACAAAAAAGCAAAAAAAATGTTGAAACAATTAAGTAGAAACATAAAACTTCAAAAATCTCAAAAACATTTGTCAAGAGGATGTAAAAACTTCAGTGAAATTATCCAAATTGACAAGTAGAAAACCACGTCCAACAATTGATCCCCCACCCTAAAACCGGCAAGACACCGGTTTCATCATCATCGCTGGAGATGCCATTAACGTCGCATGGTTTGTTCTCCCTTTATTTTCATCGTCACCGCTCCTCCTCCCCCACCCTTCGGTTGAAAATGGGAGGTGGTTGTGGGAGTAAAAAAAAAAACATTCCACCTCCTCTCTCAGCAGGGCCCGGTGGAGGTGTCGCGCGTTCGCAAATAACAATTTGTCACTTTTTGCTTGTTTCAGCCCTCCGCTTTCGCAGTGGGAGAGTTTTCCATTGAAAAGAGGAAAAAAAAGAGCATAGAATAATGAAGTCGTTTTCCATTATCATGATTATCACCGTGTTAATGAACTTAACAAATTGATTGTTTTCGCGCCTTTTCAATCTAGCCTGGATTGCTTAAATTTGTCTAGATTTTTTAAATTAATTTCTTTCAAAACAATCTCAGTTGGACTGAAAAAGAATTCTGAAACTTTGAATTTTCAACAATTTCTGCAACACGACTCGTTTCAATTTCCTCATTAGTAGAATAAACGTCGCAAAAAAAAACTCCATAACTTTTGCTGTTCCAGGGGTTGAAACTCTGAGCAAACAAATCCCGACGACGAGGACCAGGACGGGGTAGGTCAATTTCATCTCCCTTGAGGCTCTGCTGACAACTTTGAAAACAAGTAAAAAGCAAAAAATAAAAAGTACAAGAATCATGTGCACCGAAGCTTGCCAAAGTCAATTTTTGTTGGCGGAAAGGTGAAAAAGTTTTGCTCCAGTTGGAGTTTTCTGTGGTTGACTTTTTCATGAGGAAGAGGAAAAAAAGCTGGGGGTGAACCAAACCACAGAACTAAGGTGGAACAGTGCTGCTTCCAATCCAATGTTTTACGAGAAGATATGATTCTTCGAGTTGCGTTGAGAGTGTATGTGTGCATGAGTGTCATGTAGGTGTGTCATTGTGGTGGAAAACCTTAGACTTATTCGTTTGTTGTTTCATAGTTTTCGAAACATTTTGTTTTCTAAATTTTCGCCTTCCATGAAATACCAGTTACTTGAGAATGTTGTACACGGAGAGACCGGCCAGGGCAAATCTAAGAAAATCTTGGTTAATTTAACTAAAAGTATGGGTTAATTTTTTACACAGCTTTTTTTCAACAATCGATTGTTGATTTTGTTAACCCAAAATTGCTGACCACCAATAACTAAAAGTAACTAAAAAAATAGTTGGAATTGCCATTTTGTTGGCTAAATAGCCGAAAAAATTCTAGCAGTCGACTGCTAGAATATTTTTTCAGAAAATTAACTATTTTTTTCTTGTTTTCAGCTGAAATATTGTGGAATATTCTGTAAAAAACAGGCTGGACCATACTTTTCAACTATTTTTCAACATTTTTTTTCGTTGTATTAACTGAAACATTTTTGCATGCAGCAAATAATTAGTGGTCTATAACAAAACATTTCTTAATTAGACATAATTTATGTAAGTGTTCATATATATTTTCTTTAATTATCTAACGATACAGGTCGGGCTGAATTTCTAGCTATATTTTTAACTAATGTCTTACTTAAATACAGAAAAATATTCGTACATGTAGTCATTAATTAGCTATTGTTAGCAATATTTTTATTGAATTTGAAGTAAATTTTTTAATAATGCCTCACAAATTAATGTTGGTTGTTTTAATATTCGCATTTATTCTGCCTAAAATTTTAACTTTTTGTACTATTTTTTTTAGCATGAAGTTATTAAATTACTGTTAAAAAGCATAAAAACAAAACTTTTTATTAACTGTTATTATAAAACATGTAAAGTTTGATTAAAGTTTGAAAAAATTACGTTGCATAAATCTAAAAAAATAATAATAAAACATGTTACAAATTTTGTGAAACATATTTAAAAAAGATGTGAATTCCTTAAAAATATAAACCGAGCAAAATTTTCACCAAGTTAAGTTATTATGTTGTATAAAATTAAGTGTTGTATTCACTTACCATCACTGTGCAATCATCCGATAAGTCATCATCATCTACAACGGTCTCAGGTTTAGTTATTTTTCTTGTGGTTGGACACAGAATTTACACCAAATTGAACCTTTTGCTGCAAATAGACATATAAAATCTATTAGTAATTTAATACAAAATTCTTAATTTTGGCTATAAACTGAAAATAGGATCGTAAATAAATTTAATTATGATGAGGAAAGAAGAAATATCAATGATGCTACTTACCAAGCTTGCATTAAATTTATTCAACATACTCCGATTCCTGAAAACAATATTTAGAGTTTTACTTACCAGTTTATTTAACAGTCTTCTATTAACAGCATTTTTAAAATATTTCTATCTTCTTTTGTATATCTTTTATAAATTTTATTTTTAGACATTTCCCATCATCTAATTTTTATTTTAATATTATGTGTACGCATTTCCATGTATTTTATGGTTGATGATTCTGAAAAATAATGGTTCATTAAATTTGTATCCATCGTAAGAACGAAGGTTTTTCATTATTCAGTTTTCTAATTAAAATCACAACAGATAAATTGTTATGTAAAAATAAATCCATACTTACTTAGATTAACCAACCTTTTGTTAAATTTGCCCGTGCAAGTATTGTCGTGCAAGAGTTCGCCCGCCTCTTCCTTTCACTGCCCTTCCCTTTCCTTAAAGCATTGTCATGAAGTCCCCTCGCATCAGAGGTCCTCATTGCGAATGTCCTCGTCTTGTTCTTCATAGTTTATCACCTGCAAAGAAATCATCAACAAGCTTACTCACCAATTGCACCTCCACAGTTGCAACAGTGTTCACTTCGATTTGCACTTCAACATTAGCCAAATAGTGTGATTTTCACCTTTCATTCTCTCACTTCACAATTAACAACACAAACTCAACAAATCGACCGCTCTTGTTCGAATCCTGACTTCAAATGACAAACGTAAACAAACCCAAGTTCATCTTTTTAATATTCAACCAATTGATATTTACATTTAACCAAAAAATCTTGATTTTCTAAAACCAAAGCTAACAGTCGAGCACGTTCATTCGAGTTCGGGAAATCTGTTAGCTTTTGCCTTTAGCATTTTCAACAAACAGGTTATTAAATTATTACTTAATTTTGGTTGATTTAACTGAAAATTGGCCGCAACAAGTACGCTTTTGTTGAAATTTACGAAAGTAAAATCAACAATTTTAATTGTTAAAATTTCTGGGCACAGTCTCTCCGTGTAATAATTAAGGAAATTCTACAACTTTTCATGCTAAATTTTTCCATCTCTGATTTACAATTTACTTGAATGTGAACCAATTTCAGTATAGTTTTGAACCCAAGATGATTTCTCGCTCCAGCACCATGAGTGTGAGTTTCCCCAAGACCAAGCCAGCAAAGATGATGATTGGCTCGGAAGGAGCACTGGTGAAGAAAAATTACCACACCCCTTTTCTCCGTCCTGGGAAAGCTACCGGTGGGAAAACACCTGCGGACTTCTTGCGGAAATTTTCTTTTCGATTTTCACGCCCGAGGTGGCTGGGAATGGAAAAGTGGCCACAACGTTGGAGTTGCCGTTACAAGCTGGAATTGCAATTTTGACACTCCAATTATTTGCGGAAGCAGCGTCGAAAATCATCACGGTGAAAATCACAACATCGAGGCGCACGGAAAGCAATTTTCAACAAGTTGGGCGAAAAACTAATGCCCAGTCAGATTGCAGAATTTCAGTCACGCAAAGCTTGTTAAGTCTGTGTTGCTGTATATTTGTTTATTCGTCTGATTTATGCTTCATTATAAATAATCAAGCATTTTTTATATCGTTTGAAGCAATTTCTTAAAGAGACTTTCAGATCGCAACCTTAAACATTCCCACGAGCTTGTCCTGAAACAAACTTTGCCCACAAGATCACGGTCATCCGATAAGGACACAAAAAAGACGACAACCGCCACCGGTTAGCCTTGTCTTGTGCAGTGCAACTTCTTCGGTGGCAAGTCTGCCTTCCAATTATTATAAGTTTTTTTCATGGTTAATTCACAAAGCATTTCCGGCGGTGGAGAAGGAGCTGTAGGTCACCCTCGACTCTGGGGCATAAATCATCCGTCTAGTCTGGGTTGTCGGTCACGGAAACGGTTCACTGAGCCACGGGATGAGTCGTAACCTTGAGCAATTGTGCTGCTTTAAGGGCAACGTCTTGTAATTAAAAAAAAAATAAATTTTTACCCAGAAAAAAAGTTAACTAAAATTCATTCCATCGAATTTCCTCATAAAAAATTTAAATTTTCTTCCACTCAACCCTCCGCACCCTCTTGGCAAACGTCATGGATTTTTCATATTTACTTAAACTGGGTATACTCAGAAATGCGAAATGACGTTTGCCTAACGTGTGCACATTTCAGAACAGAGGTAGAATGCTGGAAATTTGAGGGGGTTTTCAAGCATGAAAAATCATAAAACTTTTTTCAACCTATATTGAATATTTTTCTTTAATTTAATGTTCTTTGATTTTTTTTATCGCTTCCCTATAAAATTTTATGTTTTTGTTCGACTAACTGGTGAATAAACTCATTTTTTTTGGTGATAAAAGAATTTAATTTATTTCGAATTATTCATCGATTTTTTATCCGTGAAGAATTTAATAAAAATATCTGTAAAAAAGATTTTTTTTTTTTACATATAGGGTCAACAAGTGGACCCCTTTTCCATTTCAAAAAAGCGACCGTCTGATCAATATTTAATTAAGTATTTTAATGTTTAAATTTCATGGCAGTTAATTTAAAACTTTTGAATTTCATGGATATTTCATGCTACGCTAAAATCTGCAGAAAATTAACATAAAATATATAATTTTAAAATAATTGTGAGCAGAAAGTAACTGAAAACTGTTAAAAATCCAAGTAGAGAACCTATTTCACCAGATTTTAAACTTCCCAAGAAACATATTTTTTTAAACCTGAAAAATTTAGGGAATTCTGGATATTTTTAAAATGGTCATAAAAACCAATTTCAAGACATTTGTTAGGTTTTAAAAGCTTCTAATCATAGAATTTGTGGATTATCATTGGCTCGTTATAATCTAGAATACAATTTGAACAGGGACAGCCAGAGTGTACCGTTCAGCATTGAAATAAAAAAAAATCCTCACAATTTTAGCAATGTACGAGCCAAAAAAAACGTCCAAAGCACAATACTAATGCAAAATTTGCTTGAGGGGTTACAAACATGTAAATCGGCAAAAATGTCAGAGGTTGGTATGAGCATACACTAATACTTTTACAAATTCTGTTTTCTGGGCATAACAATATACAACAAATTTGAAGACATTTGGTTGTAGCATTGCCGATTTATAGCTATTTGAAGTTAGCAGTTTCAAAAAACGGGTGCCACGATATCGCAACACTGATTTGACCAAATCGGCTCAAAATTTTGGTGAAGACTCTTTTAACCGGTCCTGTGTCCATGACGAAGGCCGATTTTCAAAAAAGTTTATTTTAAAAAAAGATAAAAATATTTATTTTGTTTTTAATGTATTTTTCATTTATCATAATTTTTTTATTTTTGTATTTTTTTAAAAAAAGCAAAATTTGAAAATCGGGCTTCGTCATGCACACGGGGTATCTTGAGAGTCTTCACGTCGAATTCCAGTCAATATGGTCCATCCCATCTCGAAATATCGTGGCACCCGTAAATCAACTCTGTGTTTAACACTGGAACGCCCAACGCATGTCCAACTTACACGGACGCCCAAGCCTCCCAAAAAGGTGCAACGGTAACTTCAACTCGCGGGTTATCGGGCATTACTCAACCAATCGGGACGATTATTGTTTCCAGTGATTTGTAGGAATGTCTAGATGATCCTAAAATTTTGCAGAACTTGATTTGAACAAATCTGTCATTTCTGCGACCGAAAACATCGTTCCAACTTTTTTTAAACGACTGCCTCCGCGGAATTTTCGGCGAATTTTTTTTTACACGCGAAAAAAAAAGTTGGAACGATGTTTTTAATTGCAAAAATTACAGTTTTGATCAAATTAAGTTCTTTAAAGTTCTAGAATCATCTAGACATCCTAACAAATCACTGGAAAGAAGAATCATCTTGATTGGTTGAGTCGAGAACCAGCGAGTTGAAGTTACCGTTCCAACTTTGTTGGAGCCTTGGGCGTTGGAATGTTAAAAAACGCTCTGAAAGTATGACAGGCCACTTTGCGCATGGCAAAAATTTTAGGTTAAATCGTCTCTAACTCAGTTTAATTATGAAATATCTTCGTGAAACTTTCAGAAGTGATTGAATATCAGCTTATAAGTGATTTTAATAAATTTTCTGTAATATGAAATTTTGTGATTTTCTACATGTATGTAACCCCTTAACTTTCTGAAAAAATTGTTCCCCAAGCTCACGATTGACATTAACCTTTTGGAAGTCGCGTTTTTCGCGATCTTACAAACGGCGCACAAAGTACACTAGCGCGACTGTAGAAAAGTTAAGGTGTTAAACAGGGGTCAAATTTGGTTTACCGGAAGCAGTGGCGGGCCGGACCATTTTTCATTCTAAATTTTAGTGACGAAATTATAAAAAAATCATGGAAACTGCTACAATGCTGAAAGAAGTGTAAAGGAATCATCTGTTGCATTTCTAAATTTTCTCAATTTTTATTTTCATCGTGAAAAGTGGCAAAGAACACTTAGGAATGAGGATGCAAAAAATCGTTAAAAAATAACAATTCTTATTTTAAAATATATCTAAAATATTTTGAAATGATAAAAAAATTAATTTTTATACTTTTGTCCATGTAAAATATCAGTTCTATATTATTCAAAACATTGAAATTAAAAAATGCCTTTGACACAAGAAACATGTTTTAAGTACATTCAGAACAATATTATCTTCTTGGATTTTTTTTTAAGATAAAAAGAAATTTAAATCAATCCAAAATCTTTAAAAAACATGTTTCAATTTTGATTTTTTTGTCATTTTATAATGTCACTTAAATCTAAAATTTGTTCTCATGATAATAAGAGATTTTTGAAATTTACGTTTAAGTTACACTGAATACTAATACAAATTGAAATACATTTATCCAAAACATAAGGGAGGCATAAAAAAGAACGTATTTCTTAATTATTCAGTGAAAATCTACTTCAATAGATAAATTATTCATAAAATGTTAGAAGTTTATTTTGTCCATTTTGATTTAAAAGGAAATTCTAGATGTTTTGAAATAATAATAAACAGACTTCAAACTTAAGAAAAACAAATGTACATGTATTCTTGCACATTAAATATAATAGCTTTGAATTTGCAATGTTTTGAGTTTTAGACAAATCTTAATGGCAATAATCAAAAAATAAAAAATAAAGATATTTTTCAAATACTTTTGAAATCATGAACATTTTATTCAAATAAAATCAACAATATGGTTCAAATTTCATTGCATTCAATAAAAATCAAAATAATAATTTTCATCAAGGGTCTCAAGGGCCAGTTATTGAACCATTTTCAAGGGTCTTCACGGGCCGGATGAAATGGCTTCACGGGCCGAAGGGCACGCTTGGGCTAAAACTTCGAAAATTGGTCAAAAATGATCAAATCATAACTTTTTCTAAAACTTAATCAAATAGTTATGATCATTTTGCCTGTGTTACAATGATAAAATAAAATTTGTATCCAAACTCTAAAAAGTAGCCCTGGTAGAATTTTAAATCTATTTAATTAGTTTTTTTAATGAAAATTAAGGAAAATTTCGATTACTAAATATTTCATATTAGATTGTTCATTTTTTTTCTTTATTGGTTAAGATTTAGAAATGTTATTTGATAAAATTTCTCCCAAACAAGTCAGATCCTAAACTCACCAAAAGTCCAATCAATTAAATATGTGAAATAAACTAGTGTTTTCGTATCAGTTTTCAGCAAAAGAAAATTTCAAGTATTTAAAAAAGCTAAGATAATTTTTATAAACATTTGGTATTGATAATGACAGAAAATTTAAAAATATTGCAAAATAATGAACACGTTTTCTTTCAACGTGTTATGTACCGTCAGTGGGGGTGACATTGGGTCTGGTGGGTGAGATTGGGTCAAAGTGAATTTTTACGGATTTTACCATTTCTC